>NC_056731.1:678657907-678697907 GCF_019279795.1 Protopterus annectens
TGGGTCCCCAGATCCCTTATTACATCTTCCATATTTAGGGGGCTACAACCTATGTGGTAGTTTGTGGGTACTTTGTTTTTTCCAAAGGGGGATGACTATGCACTTTTTGGCATTTAGCTTGAGGCCATGGTTTTGACACCAGATATCTGTCTCAGTGAGACCCTTTTGGAGGATGTCTGTGTCAGCCAGAGAGTCAATTATAGCTCCTAGTTTGCAGTCGTCTGTGAACGTGGTCGGCCATAGACCTCCTGTGTTTGTCTGTACCTCTGAGAAGTATATGCCAAACGGGAGGGGTCCTAGGACTGAGCCCTGGGGAACACCACTTGTAACCGGTTTAGAGTCAGACCTAGCTCCCGCAACTCGTACCATGTGGCTTCTGTCCATGAGCCAGTTGGCAACCCATCCCGTGATGTAGGGGGGTTATGTTCAGGCTGGTGAGCTTGTCTATAATACCAGAAAGATATCCACATATAATGACACCAAGCTACCAAACACACATTTTTCTACATTTCTGCAGGGGGGGGGGGGGGGCTTCATACAGTGGGGTTAGGAAATTAACTTTTTCCCACTGCAATGCAATCTTGGAGTTGGTATATTTAATTTATGGGGAGTGGGGGTGCAGGGGGGCTTGCCCCCCTACAGAAACACAATAAAAAAGTGTGTTTTGTAGTTTGGTATTATTATATGTGGAGGGGATGTTATTTTCTTGTGATATGTAGCGTTAGATGTTATGAAATTCAATGTTATCGGTTTTAGATGTTTTGGGTGTTAGATGTTCTGGTCTCAATGTTATGAATGAAATTAGATGTTATGGGTTTTAGATGTTTTGAAGTAGGTCCATATATATATATATATATATATATATATATATATATATATATATATATATATATATATATATATATATATATATATATATATATGTATATGTATATATATATATATATATATATATATATATATATATATATATATATATATATATATATATATATATATATATACACACACACAGACACATATAAATAATATATATATATATACACACACACACACACACACACACACACACACACACACACATATATATATATATATATATGAATATATCATGAATGGTCGACATGGTAAAGGACTGACATACAAAACATTGACAAAAGCACATCGATCATTCATAATATTGACAACCCAAATAAATAACTAGTTAATTAAAAAAGGAAAAAAAGTCCTTTTTTGATGTAGTATCCTTATCCCCTACCATACATTCAGCTCAAATTTGTCTCAATAGTAATAGGTTACTGTCAAAGAAAATACTTCAAAAGACCAAAAGCATAAGGTTCAGTTCAGGTATCTTTATTCTTGCGCAAGGAGACAAAAAATGCAGTTACAGAGTTTGTCTGACTAAAATCAGGAAGTTTCACAATTATTATACCTTTCTTTCAAGGCATTGCCCACTACGGATGACATAGCAGACCACCAGTTCACAATTCTGTTACTTCACAGATGTTTCTCACATTTCTAGCTGACTCTTCAAAGTTTAAAAAAGATTTTTCAGTAAACAGGATGGCCTTGACGACCAACGGTCAATTATAACTTTCTTGCTATGTGATGTTACAAGTCTAGGTACTATGGCTAATTCAAGCACAATGCAAGTACAGATTTCTGAAGCAGTTCATTGTTTATAGTATCTAACTTTCTTGTAGCTTGTGCACTTTTTTATTAGCACGAACAGAGCTTATTGTCCATAATGAATGGATCTACAGAAATTATTATTATTCTCCATTTAATTTCCTGACCTAACAGAAAATCACCTGCTTTTCAGTACATTTCCAAAGCATAAACATGTATTTTGCTGTGCTAGCAAACTAGGTCAGAGTGCATCTTGCAATGTCAGAAAGCACAATTTTAGAAAAGCATGTTTTCAGTTTCAAATAGAACTAATGCTGCATATAGAATAAAAATGTGTTAATCTTCCCTTATTTAAAATAAGCATTGCACACATATGTTATTACATATTTTTCTAACAGTTACAGAAGGGGCTGCACCTTAGTAATGCATGCTTACCGTAATCTTGTCCCATCCTTAGCAAAGAATCTTACCTTAAAAAAGCCCATTCTCTAACACTACCACTACACACACCCCTTAATCATACACAAACACAAGCACACACACACACACACACACACACACACACACACACACACACACACACACACACACACAAACACACACACACACACACACACACACACACACACACACACACACACACACACACACACACACACTAAATCTGTCTACCTAATAAATACCATACCCCCCTAAAACACTCACAATCGTACACTAAATGTATCCCCTTTCCTAATTCTTACTCTGTCCTAAAACAATCACCCACATACTCCAGCTTCACCACAACCCACTTACCTTTGTTGACCATCTTGGAATTCAGCCAGTATCACATTCAGACAAACATCCATTCACACAAAACTGACTACTGTTTAGCTATTTCACACAAGTTACTGTCAACCAATTGAACTGTAGCTATCTCTATCTATATACGTGTGTGTGTGTGTGTGTGTGTGTGTGTGTGTGTGTGTGTGTGTGTGTGTGTGTGTGTGTGTGTGTGTGTATGCGAATATATGTGAAGGCAGCCAGCCTATCCAGATAGAATTTTGTAAATAATTCTGTCATTTGTATATATATTAATATAAGCCAGAGGCTTGTTCTTCTAAGTGGAAGAAAATGGTGTTAAATGTTGAATGTCAAAAATGTAACAACAGTGCACTCTGCTGGAAGAATGTGAAAAGTCAAGACTTGTGTAACTGGTTGATCTCAAAACTCGGAGCTGAGATGTCTGACTGAAGGAATTCTTCCTATTGTTTTGAGTTAATGGTTAGAATTTACATGTGTAATGTCTTTTATTGCTCTGGCTTCCTGACCAGCTGCAAGATCAAAAGGGCTTTAAACCTTGAGTTTCTGTTAGCCTGGGAAACAGAGAATAATGATGTTATCTGAAATGACTCAGTGGTACTCTGTTATCAATTTAAGGACAGAGAGAGAATCACAACATTTCGCATTTGTTTTCAGAACTGACAACATCACCAGCACTGCCTTGCTCTATATGTAAGCTTATTTTAGAACTGTGTTTGCTCATAGATATAGATAAGAAATAGGAAGTTTCATCTAGATATTTTGTGTATTGATGTCAGTACTTTTCTACTGTATTATTTTAAGCATTTCTCTGTGATCTCTGAACGCTTGACTAGCACGGTGTAATATGAAGTATTGTCTTGTGTTCTTATTTATTATTAAATATTTTTAAACCTTTCAACTGTGGCTGTTTTATGTAGAGATAATTTAAGCTCTAGAGTACATTGCATGTATATAGTGATACTATCCAAGCCACTCCAAAAAAGCCTTGCTGTTCATCACACAACGTTTGGATAATAATATTGCACAGTAATAATTGGACACCCTTTGATAAGGGCCTTATTAGTAGCTGATATTAGTGGTTGGTGGCAAGTGGTACTACATTACAGTCTGGGCAGAAGGGACATAGCTGGAGAACCTGTGCCAGCCTTCCCCAGGAGTGTGTGTGTTTGTATATAACTCATATCTCAAAATGTGTATGTGTGCGTCAGCTACCTGGGCAGGGACATGAAGCACTGGTTGGACAGAGAGGGTGCTGGAGGTTTTAGCTTGACCACTAGGCTGAGATCTGGACCATATAGGTGTGCCAGTGGGGAGTCTTATTGGGGATCTGGAGAGAAAGGGAGAAACCAACCCCAGACTGACTGTGATCTCTGTGTGCTCTTAAGGGAAATTGTACTTTACTGTGTATGTATTTGTTATCCTTCCCAATATGGACGCCCCTCACTGGTGTTAGTAGTGAGGATTGAGGCTCCTTGATTACTTGGCCAGTGCACGGGCATCACATATTAATTGTTTGGCAGTGGTTGGGACATACTAATTGGCTTGTAGTGGTGTAGATAGTGAATTCTTGTAGCTTGTGTACAGTGATCACTGAAGGTGTTTTTGTACTCTAAATCAGCCACACGGTGATATTCAGAGCTCAGATCACAATGGTTTTATTTCTTTTGTGAGCTTAGTCAGGGATAGCAGGCAAGCATGTCAGAAGAGGAGTATCAAAGCTGACAAGGAGCCAGTTGGCTGAGATGTGCCAGGCTAAAGGACTGGTGCAGGGAAACCTGACTAAGGCAGACATGACTGCAGCTTTGGTCACAGCTGCATCAGAAAACAGCAACCAGGAGGAAGATCAGACTGGCCGTGGAGATGTACAACACTCAGGAATGGACAGCTCAACCTTTCCACAAAGGACTTAAAAATCCATCTGGAGCTAAAGAGACTTAAGATGGAGGCCAGGTGTTTGGAAATGGAAGCTGTGGAAAAGTAATGGCAGAGGCAGCACGAAAAGGAGATGCTGTCTCTTTGGCAGAATCATGGAGGTAATAGGGAAGGAGTAACTGGATCCCAGAAGCACAAAAGGTCAGTAAATTTCTTCTGCAGTTTACAGAGGGAGATACATTTGACAGTTTCATTCATATGTTTGAGAGGGTATGTAAATAATATGATGTTGACCAAAGGCTTTGGGTACTCCATGGTAAAGCTGTAACTATTTTGTCCAAAATGTCTGACATTGCTTTGATTATACTTGTCTTAAGAGCTGTTTGTTAGAATTCTTTACACTAACACCTGAAACTTATAGGAAAAAGTTTTGTCAGCATAGACTTAAGGCAGATGAAAGTGTTCGTGAAGATGTTGCTGAACTGAACACTTATTTTCATAGGTGGGTGAGTGGATGTCAGGTCACCACTGTTGAAGGGCTGCAAGACCTTCTGGTGAGGGTACAAGCCCTTAGCACTTTGCCTGAGGACATGAGGGTCTGGTTAGCTGATAGACAATGTGCTACTTCAGATGAGTTGGGGAAGAAGTGAGACCTATACCTAACAGGCATGGTATCTCTGCACAGGAAAGGGACCTCCAGTACTGCTCTTGGGTCTAAAGTAACCCATGGTGGGCAGCCCGGACTGCCTCAACAGAATCTGCCAGTAGCAGGGGAAGTCACTAGTCCAGGTACATGTCCAGGATCTAGAGTTAAATGTTTTGAATGCAACCAGTGGGGTCATGTGGCATACAGAAGTCCACGGAGGCAAGGTGGGGAACAAAAGGTGGGAGAGCCAGTAAGTGGGAAAGACAAAATGCCAATAGTAGGTTATCTTGAAACAACATCCTGCAGATGTCCTGATAGGGAAGGATTTGGATGAGGCAGTACCATGTGCGTATGCAGTTATACGCAGTCAGGCTAGGAGACAAGCATGTGGGTCTGGTAGCCTGGGGCAGACCCAGACAGACAGCATACTTGCAGCCAGGACTGGTGATGGTTACTTCAGGGATGGAGCTACTCTGTAGCAGTGAGACTGAAGGTGAGCCACAGCTGCTTGTTGATGCTGATGTTCCCTTGGAGAGAGTGACTGCAAAGGTAGAGGTGAGTAGTAGTACGCAGGCTGACATGAGGCACTGTTGTCAGAGGATGCCAGCCTTTCTGTGGAAGGGGAGCTGGGGGGTTACAAAGAGAGAGTTGAGACAGGCTCAGGTCTCAGACCCTACATTGCAAGGCCTGAGAGAGGTAGCTAATGAGGGACCTGATTCTCAAGGGAAGGGGGAATCTGTATACTGGGACAAAGGGTTACTGTATAGAGAGTGGACGCCTGAGGGAGGGCTAGAAGTTAAGAGAGTACAGCAGCTGGTAGCGCCTACAGCCTACCATCTTGCACTTCTAGCCAAAGCCCATGATATTCTCTTTGCAGGTCATATGGGCATAAAACGTACAAAGAGACTTCTATTTACCTGGAATTTCCAGAGATGTAACCGGGTATTGCAGGAACTGTGAGCAGTGCCAAAAGGTAGGCAAGGCAGGAGATAAGGTGAGAGCTTCTTTGATGCCTTTGCCAGTGACTGAGGAGCCATTTCAGAGGGTAACTATGGATATTGTGGGGCCTCTGAGTACCCCAAGTTCCACAGGGAAAAAGTATATCCTAGTGGTAGTAGATTATTCTACAAGATACCCTGAGGCAGTGGCTTTGTCCTCTATCTAAATGTTAATATAAGTCACAGGCTTGTTCTCTTAAATGGAAGAAAATGGTGTTAAAAATTGAACATCAAAAATGTAAGAGAGAGAGAGAGAGAGAATCAGAGCATTTTGCATTTGTGTTCAGAACTGACAACATCACCAGCACTGCCTTGTTCTATATGTAAGTTTATTTTAGAACTGTGTTTGCGTTTACATATAAATAGGAAATATTGAGTCAAGTCTATCTGTTTTCTGTAATGATGTCAGAACTTCTCTACTGTATTATTTTAAGCATTTCTCTGTGATCTCTGAACTCTTGACTAGCACTGTGTAGTAAGAAGTATTGTCTTGTGTTCTTATTATTTATTATTAAATATTTTTAAACTTGTCAACTGTGGCTGCTTTATGTAGAGATAATTTAAGCTCTAGAGTACATTGCCTGTATATAGTGATACTGTCCAAGCCACTCCAAATAAGCTTTGCTGTTCGTCACACTTACCATTTGAATAATAATATTGCACAGTAATTATTGGACACCCTTTGATAAGGGCCTTATTAGTAGCTGATATTAGTGGTTGGTGGCAAGTGGTACTACCATATAGTCTTGGCAGAAGGGCATAGCTGGAGAACCTATGTGTTTGTATATAACTCATGTCTCAAAGTGTGTGTGTGTCAGCTACTTGAGCAGGGACATGAAGCACTGGTTGGAAAGAGATGGTGCTGGAGATTTTAGCTTGACCATTAGGCTGAGATCTGGACCCTATAGCTGTGCCAGTGGAAAGTTTTATTGGGGATCTGGAGAGAAAGGGAGATACCAGCCCCAGACTGACCATGATCTCTGTGTGCTCTTAAAGGAAATTGTACTTTACTGTATGTGCATTTGTTATCCTTCCCAATGTGGACGTCCCTCACTGGTGTTAGTGGTGAGGATTGAGGCTCCTTGATTAATGGGCCATTGCATGGGTGTCACAATATATCTATCTATCTATCTATATATATATATATATATATATAAATATATATATATATATATATATATATATATATATATATATATATATATATATATATATACATAGAGGGAGAGAGAGAGATAGTGCCACGGTAGCATTGTTGCCTCGCAGTAAGACGTTGTCCTGTTCAATTCCCAGTTAGAGCGTCTTCTGTGTGAAGACATGCATGAATGGGTGTGCCTTCATTGAAGGTTGTGCATCAGGGCTGGAAACTTGGCATGTAAAAATCCACTGCCAATCATTAGCGGACCCCTGTGGCTGTGGCGACCCCTAACTGGGTGTTTGCGCGTATGTGTGCATGTATCCTTTGGTTTGAGAATACACACACACACACACACACACACACACACACACACACACACACCCACACACACACACACACACACATATATATATATATATATATATATATATATATATATGTGTGTGTGTGTGTGTGTGTGTGTGTACAGTGGATATAAAACGTTTACACTCCCCTGTTAAAATGCCAGGTTTTTGTGATATAAAAAAATGAGACCACAATAAATAATTTCAAAACTTTCCTCCCCTTTAATGTGACCTATAACTTGTACAATTCAATTGGAAACAAACAAGTCTGTTATGGAAAAAATATAAAAAAATAAAAAATGTACAATAAGCTAGTTGCATAAGTGTGCACACCCTTAAATTAATACTTTGTTAAAGCACCTTTACATCAACATATATATACTCATCCCTGTAGTAAGAAACTTGCAGTTTTCAAGGATGCCTCTGTTTTACAACTGGGGGCCTTCAGTAAGATGAAAATGACCCCAAAAATAAGGTTCTTTTGAGATTAAAATGATAAGACACAAAAAGGAAGCTTCATCAAGATCAACATGTTTCAGGCTCTATAATTTATGAAATATTCCAAGAAGCTGATTAATGAGTAGCAGTAGCTATTGTCAGCAACTCTAGGAGGACTGAGATGCAGTTAGCATACAGTGCAAGTGCACGGAGAGAATACTCATGTTAAAAACAAATAACTATGATGGCACAAAGTGAAAATGAGATCTATACTTGTTGCATATAATCCCTTAATGAAATAATTATCAATATACTTCTTACTGCATGGAGGAGAATAATTCTGCTAGAACAATAACTATTATGGCTCAAAAGGGTGACTAGAGTTGTTGCAAATGATCCCTTAATGCAAGAAGCAGCAATAAACTCATAATTCCAGGTGGTAATTCACCCAGCAGACAATATGGAATGGTAATACCGTGGAACATTAG
This sequence comes from Protopterus annectens, assembly GCF_019279795.1. Classification (NCBI taxonomy): domain Eukaryota; kingdom Metazoa; phylum Chordata; order Ceratodontiformes; family Protopteridae; genus Protopterus; species Protopterus annectens. The sequence continues at coordinate 678,666,265 of NC_056731.1, forward strand.
ATGCTAAAGATGTGACCAAGTGGCAGGTAACAGCCACGTATTTTGTGGATGTCACTACATCAAGGTTGTATGGGATTACTTTAAGCAAAATGTTGGGTGATGCTCTGGGTATCACAAGAGAATTAGGATATGAATTTTGGTAATTCAGCATCGTCCCTAAGGAAAGACCAAGCATCAGCCCCACATCAGAAGTAAACTAGACTTTGGCTAGTGTAACTAGGCTCTTGTGTGCTAAGTATTGAAAATCTAGTGTGGCTACATATCAGTTGAGCACTTGGATAACCTGCAACAGCACCCTGGAAATATTATATATTCTATTAAGCAGGCATGATCAACTTATACAATACCTCCACAATGGCAATGCTTCTTGGATAGCTATGGAAGTAAACCCTGAGTTTCCATTTTAATTCTTCATGTCAACAGAAACCAAGAACTAAAACTGGACAGGGATCAGCTACATCATGTTTTCTTTCCTCTGGCCCTTTGGCTCTTGGGTTTGCACATCCAATTTTCTTGCCTTCCTTAGGGTTGGGTCCAGCTTGGCCACTTCAGGCCCTGACCTATACCTTGGGTCTCTTGATTTAGACAGTGTCTGAGGGAAGAGTTAAGGGTCTTGGGTTCTGGTTGGACTCATAGAGTTTAGGAGTCTTCTCTCCCTCTCAGAGCTTTGGCACTCAAATATTTGGCTCCAGTCTTTGTGTCTGAGAACACAGGCTTGGTTCTGAAGTTAAGTGGCTTCATGAGTTCTTCGGATCTCAAGTGTGTTGGCTCTGGGCTGTCAGTTTTGGTATCTTCCTCAATCATAGAGTGGATGTTCTCCAGGCCAGAGATGCAGTGGTTAGCAACAACTGGTAATACGTCCTTGTGTTATCTGGACCTGTGTTCGCACATCTGAAAGCTCCATGACAGCCCACACCTTCAGGTCCCAAACCACCCTGCATTCGGGGTCCCTTGCCTCTTGCAACTGTCCCTTGAATTCTCTTGTCTGAAGGAATCATTGTATGAATCAGTCCAAGAGGAAGCACCTGGATTCTACTAAGGAATATCTCACAAATAATACTAACCTTGAGGGATGACAGTGTTCTCTAGAGTCCCCCATAAGGATTCCTCTTTTGGTAATCTTATGGTGCTCCTTCATCAGTATGAGGATTTGACTGCTGATGCCGCATCACTGGAGGAGTTAATATTCTTAGAGGATTTTGGTGTGAGCCCCATCCACATCCTGGGTGGCTCCTCCTCTGAATATGTTTATCGACCTAGTATCCAGGAGGGCTTGGAGGGAACTAGATACAGTGGAACCTATTCCTAATAAAACAGATAAGATCTTGGCTCTCTCAAACATTGGAGTAAAGGTCTCACTGATGATACCAAGGACATTTCAGATAAAAGTTTATTAGTCCATCCCTCAAGTACGAAGTCTGGGGCAGTGGATCTCATAGGTAAACACTCTTACATATCAGCGACTTTGGTACTGACAACATTAAATTATTTTGTGCATTTGACAAGACTTCAGCATCACATTTTTTCTGATGTGTCAAAGATAGTGAAGACACAACAGGTACCAGAGACCAAAAAAACTGGAGATGCAGTTGTCAACCTTGCAATCTTTTCAACATGTCTATGAACCTGCTCTCCAATGGGACCAGCTGCATGTCTTGAGCTGCTGGTACTGGTATTGCTATGCAGTGGCATTATTTGATCTCATTCAAGTATGCACCAGCATGCTTGGATGAGATCATGTAATTCTGTGGACTGCTTCAAGGCATCCTTTGTCAATCTTCATTTTGGACATGTTAACCAGGAGCAAACAGGACCGGAAGATGCTGTCTGCTGTTGGAGTGTGCTTTGCCGGCTCTCAGTTGTTCTTCTCAAGGAACTAGAAAGAGGGACATCCATCTCTTTTTCTGGAAAGGAGTGGTGGTCTGCAGATCCAGAGAGTGCATGGAGCTTTCTCTAGTAGTCCATTTAAGTGTAACTGAAGGGTTGACCAACCATCCTACTCTACAGGCTGTTACAAATTGTTTGACTCTCCACCCAAAAGCTTGGGAGGCTATTACTTTGGATGCATGGATGTTGAGTTGTATCCAGAAGCTATACAATTCCATTTTTATTTATGATGAGAGAAAATACAAAGTGCCTCCCAGACATTCCACCCTATCAAAGATGAAGCAAGTGAAATTCAAAAGCTGCTGATAAATAGATTCATCCAAAAATGTCCCACCCAACTGAGGATCAGAGGTCTACTCCAGAATCTAATGTTATTGATTTTCATCTGATTCAACTGTGATTTGTCAGCTCCAACTAGATCCATCCTCAGCACTGAATTTGAAACTCTTTGGTTCCAGGGCTATGACTTCTCCCCTACCCATAATTCTCTGGTCTCTAGCTTACTACCCCAGATCTCATTTGCTGCCTGGACTGTTTGATCGTGCATCCAAGGACTCAATATGTTTGTATTCTTTGTGTATATTTTTCTTTAAAAATCCTCCCTTAAAGAGAGTTTTACTCTCTCTAGTACTAAAATGTATTAAAACTTGTATTTATAATAGTTTAACAGTGTTTTTCTAGGTTAGGTAGGGAATAGGTATTTATGATTATTAGTGTGTGTGTGTGTGTGTGTGTACATAGTGTATATACAGATATGCATAGGATGCCTTCTGTGTGGCATCTGAATGTCCTCCCTGTGTTTGCGTTGGTTTCCTCCCACAGTCCAAAGACATATAGTAAGTGGATTGGACACTCAATTTGTGTGAATGGGCATGCGACTGTGTGGTATGGAACAACTACTGTGGCAGGGTTAGCCACATGGTGGTGTGAACCTTACTTAGCTCTAGGTGACTATCACCACTGAAGTGATACCCTCTTCCCATGCACAAAAATGGGAGAAGGGGATTGTGTATGGATGGATCATCTTATATTTGTAAATGTGTATAAAATAAACTTGTTTTTCTCCATTTTGTACATACTGTATGTAGTCCACATTTTCTGTTTATGTTTTTCTTTTTATACTTTTTTAACTTGCCTTCTTTGTTGCATATAACACATGTTGCACTCATTTATTTCTTATGCTTTTTTTCTTTTGAAAAAGCAAATGAAATTTAGAAAAAAATATTTAAATATTTGATTTCCTCAAACTGCTAAGCCATCTTTATTTTCCTTGTTCTGGTTACTTTATCTAGGTTATTATATCTGTGTGAATTTGCTTTTCCAGTAACTGCATGAAGTGATTATTATATTTATTTTGATTATATTGCACTCAGGCTCTGTTTACTACCTTTGAGTATTTGCCATAGTTAAGATAATCTGCAAATCTCTTGAGATCTGTGAATTGTTAGCCTTGTTTGTACTAGAACTACCACCCTCTTTTTTCATACCTAAACTTTTAATTCGGTAATCTGCCCTTAAAAAGCAATGTAAATTATAGCCTTCCCTTGCTATTTTAGAATGATTTGTTGCCTAATGCATTTATTAAAAATAAATGTTTGCCTACATTATGTCACAGCTGTAGCTAAAGGGGTTTCAGGACCAGATTGCCTACCTAGTTAACAGATTAAGTAAAATAAAATAAACAAAAATGAGTTGTTTCTCCAAATACATAGCCTTATGACTGTGACAGCATTCATTTTAGTTTTATATCATCAGAATTTCGAAATAATGGTATCCATATGAGATCATCTTTTTTCAGTTGTGGTGGCAAAAAGGATGTGGAAAAAGGGTATAAATTTTCTAAAAAGTTAATTTTTTACAATTATGCACTTTAAGTAAAGGTTTGCAAGTGCGGTAAGTTACTATATTACCCTAAGCTTACCACACATCTATGTTATTCTGGCATGCCATGAAAGTAAACTCTGTAATTTAGCAGCTCAGCTTAGGTATAGTTACTTATTTCTCATAAAGTAATTTCACATTTTCTTTTTACAGAAAACCATGCTTCAGGCAAAAGATGAAAATTTCATCTGACATAGTTGACAACATGACAACAGTCCTCAAGATGTCTGAAGAACTGTGGGAAGTAAAACTTTATGAGTCTGTATCAGATGATCAAGGGCTCAGATTATAACTATGGTTACAATAAACTATTTTTATTCTATGATTTCTATACACATTTCTATAATGTTACTCATGACTGTGACAGCTGTCATGTTTCTGCTCCTACTGAAATGTCATGGTACTGTTTCAAACGGTTTGTATATATGTCTTTGTGTTACAGTGTTAATTTAAGGTTATACTGATTACTAGCCATTACTTTTTCATTAGGAAGCATCACACCACCAGGCAAAAGCATCTGGTATGAAATATTACACAATGGTGCATTTGTGAGCAGCTATGAATAGTTTGTGCACATATGTTTTTAAGGTATACATCTCTCAAGATACATGACCAGGACCCACTGGAAGTAACCTGATGCTCAGAATCACTTATTATTCTTGTTATTAATATTACTACCCTAATCATCATTCATATTTTAGTACTGCGTTTATGAACATTGTTAACTCTTAATGCTTGTTAACTTTCATTATAATGTGATGTAAACTGAGTGCCATGCTCTTAAACTAAAAGAAATATATATGAAAAATAGAAATATAAAACTATAAGACGAATTAAGATTTGAACCAACTTATGTCACAGATGATCTGGAAAAATGGCTATATTTTTCAAAACAACTCCATAAGTATTAAGAACAAGAATGAATGAGGTGATACTAAAACTCTTTGTGCTTCAGCAGCTTTTTATGTTACCGAATGAACATGCATCTTCAAACCTAAATCAGTTTCTTTTAACCAAGAATAGACCCATTTCATTAATGGACAACATTATGCCCACCTGGCACTATCATTCCGCCTTCAAAATTTCAACACAGTACATAAGCAAACAACTGATCTATACAGAAAAATATTAGCCATCTTAACAATGGCATTAGCCAATGGTGGTTTGATCCAGAATGACTACACCAACAGTATTTTGACAAAACATCCATACCACACGTAGTGGCTGTGCCCACTACATCACTATATGCTTATGACATTAAACATCAATACTGTTAAACTTCACCGAGGGATATAATAGCTTAAAAAGACAAATAACTTTCATTGAAGCTCTATTTGTTTAGTTAATCTTGAACAAACAGTCCCATAAGAATATTGGAAATGACATGTCCCCCTATAAACATCCCAAATAAACCTAGTGGATCTCTTAAAAACATCTTTAAAAGACTCATGTCTTGATTATATTACTGCTGCAGGTCAACATATCAGACAAGTATGTACTACTTTTCTCAACAACTGAGGTTCTTAGTGAACTCTTTCTACATTCATTTCTTTTCAATTATTGCTTATAATTGTGGATTGAGGATGTGCAAGTACTCTGTCTGGAAGGAGTAAAGAGGAAAATAAACACTATTTCTATAATATTTTCAGGAATTTCTAGTCGAAATGTGAGATTCAACTAAGCAAATTTTTTTCTGGGACTTGGGCTCAAAGATGATAGCGCTTGTTCTAATACTACGGTGATGAAGAGTGCAAATGTATTAGATACGTTGATTTATGAATTCTAAAACTACAACTATTAACATTCATTACTATTACTATATGCATTCCTTACCTCAAGCACCATGGCAGCGTAGCTGTAAGCAGCCCTATCTTTACCATGCAAGATCTAAACAAATCTATGTGAATTATTACACTGAAAAAAAAATACAGAACTAACATGTACACAGCAAACAAACCCATGGAAGAATAGCAAACTGAAAAACAAGCAAACAGTTTTGTTTACAGTGTGTAGGCTTGCTCACCCCTACAAGGGGGACTTCAGTCTTCACACTTCTTACCTTGTTATTTATATATCAGCTCTGACATCACACTAATTCAGAGGAAGGCAAAATGAATGTTTAAATACATAATGATAATCAAAGTGCATAATTCTGAGTGATACAGAACATTGAACAAAGGAATTGAAAACAGAAATATCCCCAGAATAACACATTCTAAGCAAAATCTCCTTGGAAAACACAAATTGTGATCAAAGTTGAGTCAGTCAAGTGAAAGTAAACAATTTTAAAAATTATCCTCTGAGAGATGAGACTTCTAAAGGAAAAAATACAGCCTTGCATGTGATGCCCTAGACTAATCTAGCTAAAAAGGGTAAGAAAGGAGGTAATCACTTTTCACTCCTTCAGCATGTTTTGATATTGCACAGATATGAGCAGTGTATAAGAATGTATTAAGCCATGACTGAGCTCACAAGCTTGAATGCTTCCAGAAACCTTCATATTACCACCTCCTGGGGTCTGTTGTTGCCACTATGTAATGCTGCAGTGTTATAAGGTTTATTTTTAGAGGCACAAGAATCTGATTGGTCCAGTGATCTAAGAAGTAAAATGCATACAAAATGCCCTTTGAAGTATTCATACAACAAATTAATATGTTTAGTGGTGATTGGAGATTTCTGAATGTTGAAAAGAATCTCTGTATTCCTTTTCATTTTGGCTTTTGGTACAATGGTAAGGAGTCACACAGCTGTTTGCTGACCCTTGTATAGAAGTCTGAATGAAGTATGGTTATGGTTATTTAGTTAGGTATATAAAAAAATACTTCACATTGAATCTGTGGACTTACCAGGATTGCTACTGTATTGCTATTATGTCTAGTGTATGACACATATGATTCATCTTGTTAATTATGTGGAAAACAAACCCTTATATAAAACTGTGTTAAAATAAAAAAAAATGAAAGTTAAAATTGCAAACTTTAAAATATATCTGAAATTAAATTACTTTATGGGTTAAGCCATAAAGATGTCATCCTACAGTTTTGAATGGAAACAGACGTGCAATGTCTGTGCTACAGAATAGTTGGTAGCTCCTTTAAGAAGAGTGAAATGGTTGCATGGTTTTATGACTTCCAGGAGATCTGAGCAAAGCTCTATCTGTGTGTATGTTAACACACAGGTGCTAAAATCCTGTCAGCTTTTAGTGTTGGTGATAGCATAGGAAACAGAGTCAGATGACCAGATGTGTTTGATGTCATTCTGTAAGCTAAAAAGTAATATTTAGATATTAGTAGGGGTTTGTTCTCAGCATTCTGCATTCTTTCTTGGATCTGAAAACAAGGGCCACTCACCACATTATCTTGCCTGGCTCTATTCAGTAAGTAACTTAACTAGAGAACAGTAATTATTTTAGTGAATCAGGAATAGATAGCAAGACTAGTTAAATACTATTTTTCTATAACTGTGTGAAACTTTCCATCTGTTTTTTTTTTAATATTCCCTGTGACTGAAACTCTGGTATTTACTATAAACAGATATTTAGTATTTTCTTGTTCCTTTCTAGTTATTATTTATTATTAAATATATTTAAACTTCTTGTTGTGGCTGGTCCTTTTGGAAAAAATGTTTAAGTTTTGAGAGTATTTGCACATATTTATTTGATGATAACTGTGGCCACTCCTGAAGCCTGGCTGTTTGGCCAACATTACTATTTGTATTAATATTAACTTCACTCAATATAATTGGGTACCTTTTTAAGAACCTTATAGTAACTGACTGGTAGGAGTAAATCTACCTTATAGTCTGGACAAAGTTGGTACAGCGGGTAATCTGAGCCAGTCATTTCCAGGTGTGTGTGTGTGTGTGTGTGTGTGTGTGTGTGTGTGTGTGTGTGTGTGTGTGTGTGTGTGTGTGAAAATTAAATCTGAAAGTGTGAGTGTCAGCTGCTTGGGGCAGGGACATGAAACACTGGTTTCACAGACAGGGTGCTGGAGGACTTTACTTGGACATTTGGCTGAGGACCTCACCATACAACTGTACCAGTGGGGAGTCACATTGGGGACCTGGAGGAAGACTGATAGAGACAAGCAGACCCATGGCTGACTGTGTTCCCTGTGTGCTCTTATGGGAATTTGTGCTTGATGCAGAGAGGCATGCATATGGATATACAGCAATAGAAAGAAACTATGAATTCCATAAACTGATAAAGATACCCACTAGTCAGATTCACAGAATGTCTAAGACAGACAATGAGTTTTCCAAATATAATATTATAAATCATCCTTTACTGTGCCACATCACTAGGGCTGTCAGAGATATAGTTAACACAAGAGAGAAGGCTGCGCAGCAAAAATCATAACTACAAGTCACAAAGATATGTCAAAAGATGTAAACAGTGAAAATGTTAAGAGGTTCACAGAGAAGAAATGTGAATGCATTTAGGGTAAGACAAAAATCTATATCAATCTATAGACAGATTGAGGGAAATTCTCTTAGAAGAAATGATGTTCATTTAAGGGAAATTATGCACAAAATTCAAAATATTGCCCCACTTTGCCAGTATGTGTAAATGTTATAGTACAGCAGTCAAAATACATAATAGGAATGAATACATAGCATTTCACTCAACCTTTTGCCTCTATAATTGAAGATATATAACTAATCAAAAGACTCACAATTAGGGATCCTTTATAAATACTGGTACTATTAACTACGATCTTCAAAAAAATGTAAAATTTTAGGAGAGTGGAGAAAATATTTCAGGCATATTTAGGGGTATCTACAAATTAGGGACACTTGGAAGGTATGTATAACAGATGCAAATATGAGGGGAAAAGCATAAATATCAATTTATAATGATAATAATGTAGAGAAGGAACTGGGACAAAACCTCAACATGTGGGTACAGGCTTGCTCCACCTGCTTTTCATTTATTTATTTTTTTAATCTAGACAGTACTTGAGCTGTTTGCATTAATTTGGTTGTAGCTTCATCAGGAGGTAAATCAATAGTTCATAGTCGAACCTTACTAACTAATGAAGTATAATAATTGCTAACATATATAGAATTAAAGCCAGAACTACAAAAATGGAAGGCCAAGATGTATGATTACAGTTCAAAGGTACTATGAATATATGCTTTTGAGACAGAGATAGAAACATGAACTCAGGAATAAAATTCTATCTATTAGTAACCTAGAGATGTGTCAGTGCCAGGTAATGATATGATGATGAATCTTTCCACAAAACTACAAAATGATACTGCTTCCAGAAAGCACAATATGCTACAGTTAAATGCAAGGCAAAATAGACATTACAGTTCTTATAACCCTTCCCCATATTTGGCAAAAGATGTGAACAGGCCTATGGTAATTGAAAGCAATGGAAGTCACACTGTAACCAGATACTGTTCATTTTTAAAATGTTATTCAGATTATGTTAATGATTTGGAGGTTTCACCAACAGCAGGAGATGATAATATGCTCAATAAATGTGTTCCTAAAAGGTTACAAAAAATTATAAAGAGATCAGCCTATCTAAAATTCTGTATCTGTTATGATGCAACATAATCATTTTCTTCTACTGGACATTTGAAATAATATTGAAAAAGACAATTGTGCATAAAGTTGAATATTTGTATATAATGATTTCTTAATTTTAAAATGCACTGAAAATATAGGAACTGTCCTGAGATGTCTTGCATTTGCAAAGTAAGTATTTTAAACATTGTAAAAACACTGTAGTGGTTAATAAACTGCTAACTTTGTGTCCCTAAATAAGCTTAAGAAAGGATGTGGACACTTTCATTTATGCAAATACATCCCTTTCAAGTGCTTGTGTGGTGTGGAGGTATATCTAACGCTTGGGCAAATGATACTTTCTGCAGGCTGGTAAAGTAACAGAAACAGGTAACACACAGCCAAAGGACCACTCAACCTCTGAAACTTTATTAAAACATAAAAACTTGAGCGATTTCATCCCAAAGCCTGGGACTTCTTCAGAACTTTCACAAATACAAAATAAGCACCCTTTAAATAAAACAGCTTACTGGGCAAACCCTTTCAACCCAACATTGCACCATACATTAAAAACGTTAAAAAAATACCTTATAAATCATTCTTAGGTAAAAAAAAATAAATAAATAAATTGCTAAAACATGTTATTTCATAAATACCCACACAATTATGCCTAATTTATGTCATGTATGATTTCAATTTTAAAACACTTGTAATAGATGATATCCCATTCAAATTGTGACAGTTGTATGCTTTTAATTTAATTTGCCATCTCAACTCAACATATTCTATGAAGTCATTCCATGGTATCTTATAAGTTACTGAATGTCAACTTTTCATGCTTGATAATCTTACAGTAATACATCTCGCGGACTGAGCTCCAGGATGCAAAAAAGTATACAAAATGCTTTTTGAATTATTCATACTGTTAATGAATATAAACTTTTTAGCAGTGTTTTTTTCTAGATGCTTCTGAGGCTAGAATTTAGAACCCAGTTTGAAAAAAAGGTTTAGTGTTCTTTTTGAGATTACCTTTGGGCACTGATGAGAACTGTCACATAGCTTACTGGTGAATATTTTGCAATAAATTATGAGCCTTTAGTATTGCCTCAAATGTTTTCTGCAGTCTATAACAGAGTTTGTCTGATAAATCTAGGACCAAGCTGTGATTCCTGTTGTTTCATTGCTACGTGTAGCATGCAACATAAGTCGTTCACCTTGTCAATTATAAGTAAATCAATTATTTAAATATGGAATTGCCTACCTTGCCTGTGTGTTAATGAAGACACACAGTATCTTCACCCTCAGCACTAGGAACTATTTATTTTTCCTTTTATTTGCTAGAATAAAAATTTCATGCAGGACATGTTTCAATTCTAAAAGCACAGCAAAACTTTGAAAATTTTGTCTGCCAGTTGTGAAATTAACTAATATTACTTGATCTGTGTTCAAATGTTCTGCAAAATGATACTTTGAAACATCTGTACACTAAAAAGACAGCAAATAAGTTTGACAAATAAAACTTGTGTACTAGGATACTCAATTGCATAAGTACTCTTGCTTTTCCTTTTAAATTAGATTTATGGAAATCAGTATAATGTCGGACAAATGAGGTTTGGTAACAAACCTGTTTTTCCAGGGACATCTTCAGGTGAGGGTTAGGTAGAAATAGTAATAAGATTAAGAGGGTAGAGGTAGAAGGTTAGTTGGGGGGGATGAAGGGTTAAGTGGGAAAGTAAGATGATTGGGAGGAAATGAGGTAAGTGTAGGGAGGGGCTTGATGGGTTTTATGTCAGTATAACTGGGTAAGGGTTCACATTTTGCCGTGAACTTGTTACGGAGAAGATGGGCAGGCTGTTCCTTTTCTGTTTCCCCTCTGTTGTTGGATGTTCATTTCAATGAATTGGGAAATGTGACCAGTTGGATGCTGCTTTGTAAGTAAAAGTAAGTGAGTGGAGGTAAGGACACTGCTTATTTCGGTTAGATGTTTAATTCATTAAGTGGGAAATGAAAGTGAGCAAGGGGATGCTGCTTGATAAGTAATACAAGCGAGCAGGTTAAGGAGGCTGCTTATTTGGCCAGGGTCAGTGAGGTCATGCTGCCCTAGTTAACCGTTACATGGATGTTCATCCTGTGCTTGGTTAGGGTCAGCGAGGTTACGCTGCCCTGGTTAACAGCTATACGAATGTTTATGCTGTTATTAAAAAATTATAATATTGGTCAATAAAGTTATGTTTATGAAAGTTTAATAAAGGTAGACAAATGTCTTTTCGTGTGATGTGTGTTTACTGAAGGGGCCTGGGACAAAAGGAAATTCAATCCACCTGCAGTGCCAGTGCATGAAGACATCATTGTTGCTACTGACAGACTAGAATATTCATAACCAGAGTGTGGCAGTTGAGCGGTATGCCACTTGTCATTACTGTGATTAAATATGTGGATAGAGGTAATACTGGGCATTGGACAGAAGGTTCCTTTGGTCTTTCAATGGTGCATTAGACGCAAAGAGCACTCAACAGTATGCTATGAACTAATGCGCTACAGATGGGGGAAGCACTTGTGTGTCATGATGCTACACTGCACAGCAGGGAACAGCTACATTGTCACATACTTCACAGTTATTCCCCGTTGCATTATGCTCTGCCATCATGCCATCAACTGATTCATAAAACTGTTTCCATCACTAGACATGATAGTACAATAAGGATCACTATCATATTATGCTAAAGGTAGATCTGGTACTGTGTGATCTCCTTCTGTGATAGGGATGGTCATGTGTTTTGTGGTAGCTGCAGGCAGAAAACCAAACTTCAGTTAATAACTATAACAGATAAGGGCATTTTATTTGTGGATAGTAGGAGTGAAAGTGCTTTGAAAGTTCCTGTATGAATATGAAAATCAACACATACACACAGAAAGCTCTCTTTCTCTCTCTCTCTCTGTATATATATATATATATATATATATATATATATATATATATATGTATATATACATATACACACATATATATATACATATATAAATGTACACACACACACACACACACACACACACACACACACACACACACACACACACACACACACACACACACACACACACAATAGAAGCAATAGCTATATTTAATAAACACCTGATAACATTACCTGTTTTCAAATCACATTAAGGGTCTTGCTTTCCCTTATGTTAATCAATATTGCACGTATACTCTGAAACCCATATTTATGTCATGAACAGACTCTGAGTTGCCCAATATCCCATAATTAGGAAATGTACTTAACATAGTGACTTATGGCTACTCAACACCAACAATGAAACATGGCATACTATACTTACATGGAACCCAGTTATATTTGCACCATAGATCAGAAAAGTAAATTTATTCAGTTATTTTTATTTCCCAGATCATGGAATGGAACTACCAATGAAGACTGTAGTGTTTACTCAATTACATATATGGCAAAAGGAAGTGAGATAGGTCCAATGTTAAGGCAGGTGAAGCACTTCATCCAAAGAGTAAACTGATTTGGAATCTGACCTATGTAAAGTATAACATCACAAACACCAAGAGCTGTTTGCAGTGAAAATATCTGAACTAAAGAAGTGCAGATTTGTAATTTTGTTTGCTGATTCTTCCTGTTAATACATGGACAGCCCTTGACAACTAATTCTATAACATTCAAAGTATCTCAGCTATATTGAAAGCTCCCACCAATTTCTTAGCATTGCATTAAGCATGGATTCTCACTTAGAATATAGAGTACACATCTAAACAATAAACTGCATCAAAGGAAACTGAATCATATTTTCTACAGATGAGCATAATGAACTTTAACAGAGATTTGACTTTAGAGAGGTTAAATCTACTGGTGCTTTAAACTGATATTTTTATACAAAAATGCATCAGCAATCCTAATGCAAGAGTTTTGTGTTAGATGAGTAACTGATATTTCATCCAACAACATTTCCATATAGATAAGCATTGTGTTACTTAGTCCCTTCACAAAATAAATGGCTATTAACAAGATGATTTGTTGCACCTATGGGCTTTGAATCAGGGCTTTTTAAATATCTTTGTGATGATATAGGAACACCACATAATGGTTAGTTTACTTTGTGTTATTCTCAAAGGCAATACTGTATAACACTTTGATTTAATAAGAAGCAGGCCTGCCTTTATACGATGTTATGAATCATTCTGATATGGCAGCCTCTGCTAGTTATTTATTAGTAAGCATGCTTGTATTCCATTAACGACATGACACAAAGTTTTTTTCATCTTTTGATTACAACAGTTATGCAGACTTCTTCAATTCTTTCTGTATCTGATCCTTGAAAAAGTCTAAGGCAACAGCACAAAGTATATTAGAATATTTGCTTACCGGAGACCATGGGGAGGCATACCAGCTGGCTCTGCTCCTGCTATTTGTAAATATGTGTGGCCTGGGGCACTCAGTGTGAATACAGTACTTTTCTAGCTCCAGTTTAGGTTTCTGCAAGTGAGAGCACCTCTTTGTTGCAACTTCAGTGTATTTTCCAGAGCTATGCTTTTCTGCACATTTAAAGAATCTTGTCTGAAGTCCTTTTCCACATGTTGTTGAACACTAGAGGGAAGGTTAAGAACAATTAGCGGCAAAGCAGAAGTCTAACAATCAGACATTCAATTTGCTTCATGCAACATTTCAAAGCTATTATCCATCTCACAGCAAGTTCAGCATTTTCACCCTGTCAACAAAACATACATTATAATAGCATACAGTTATTTCAAACCATGACTCCATTGCATACAGCACAATTTCCCATTGTTTAATAGGCTGGGCAGGTTACATGGAATTTAATGTCAGATCTCTGAGTTTTAAAATTGTTTTCGCTGTCACTGAGAATACTGCTTAGATCTCATCTACCCTTACTTTAGAAGGTCCTGTTATCTTTCCTTTGAAGCAACACCGAAAAGAATCAGCAAAAAGTTCTAAATATGAATTTTATTAAGAAATGGCACACGTTGCAGTATGGGTGTGGTAGCTGTGTTACTGCTTGAAGAAACATGTTTGAATAATATAAAATCATTTTTTTCCAGTTAAGGACATTTTTGTGAGATATTATTTTATTTCTTCAGGTTTTAAAGGTTAAAGAAATGAACAGTATATTTTAGAATATTCAAATGATATAAATATTTATCTGGCAGATTGTTATTTTGCCGTAATCTTTCTGAAGATTACTGTTAATTTCTTGAAAATAAATTCTTCTACACCTACTGTTAACGTTACTAACAAGCTGAAAAAAGTTTCCTCAAAGCAGATTACTATTAAACAGCAGTACAATTTAACATTTTCTGAGACAGACATATCTCCCAGCAGCCCATGCAAGTGCCCCTTTGTACCCTTCTGATAAAATATAGACTTCAAGACTGCTATGCTATGGCAATAAATGTCTTTACCCCACTGCTTAGTGGAATAGCGTCAGAGTGGTCTCACACACACACACACACACACACACACATATATATATATATATATATATATATATATATATATATATATATATATCCCTTCTCTCTGTAACACAGAAAATATATTTTCCCCCTCTTAGTGAAAATAACCTTCACTTGAAAAAACATTTTTTAACTAGCTTTCATATGTTACAACCAAGTTTTTTTGTATCACTCTTTAACATAATGCCAGGCCTACCATTCTTTAATTAAAACCACAACTTTTAATTAATTATTTGGAAAAGGAACTTCATGTTTTAAAACTGCTGTCACTTTTACATCTCTTGGCAAAAGGAGACTGTACAAACTCTGTTTATATCACCTGGGCTCAGAAGATAAATCTGCCATCTGCAATTCTTCTAAACCTGTTTGTTTTAAAAATAAATACATACATACATACATACAAGAAGAAACAATTGAATATGTGATTTTTTTTTTTAGTTTGCTTTCACATTGCTAACGCATTAACACATTCACTGACTAGAGTGGGCAGCAGCTCCTCATAATAAACTACAGTTCTGATCAACACAGAAAGAAAACTTTTGCAAATCTGATTTAAAAAAAAAACAGAAATTAGAGTATCTCTATGTAATAAATTACTAACATATGACAATATACTTGTGTGTGTGTGTGTGTGTGTGTGTGTGTGTGTGTGTGTGTGTCTCTCTCTCTCTCTCTCTTTTTTTTTTATCCAACTGCAGTGGAATATTGGAAGGGTGCGAATCAACCTAGGCCTAGCTATCAGGTCCTGAACAACTTCTGTAAGTATCAACCTGCCAGAGCACTCAGAACTTATAATGAACTTATGTGACTGAACACAAAAACTCAAACAACAGGTGATAAAACTTTCACAGAGGTTACTCTATGTATTGAAACTCCTTCCCATATGATATTGGGGATTTTCTACCTTACATAGCTTCAGAGGCAGAATTAATTAAATTATTAATTAATTAATTAATTAATTAATTAATTTATATTTGTTTGTTAGTTGGGGTATAAAGCTGAACCACATAGAGCAATTTCAGTCTCAGTCTAGCATGAAAAACAAAAAACAAAAATCAAGCAAATACTTTGTCATAGTTCAAAATTATTATATTTACCAGCATTATGTAAAAAGTTCAGACAAATACAGAACAGGGAATTTCTACAAAGTATTTTACAAAGTATTTCTAAATGACTAAATCATAATAAGGAATGAATATAGTGCACTTTTTGTGTATGTGTCAAGGGGAATAGAAAGAAAGGAAAAAATTAAGAATATATAGGAAAAGAGGAGGAAAAATACAAATCATGGGGAAAATAAGTACAAAATTTTATTTTATTTTAGTTTTTCTTATCAAAATAATTTATCCTATATGTAGTACAATGAAAAGTAATGGGGTGCTACAGAAGCACTGGTTAGATAATATGTCCTAAAATGAAGGATTCGCCAATTTAGTAAAATATGACTTTAACTGGGATCAAAATCTGTTGCAGAATGTGAACTGTTTTAAATAAGGGATACAGATCCCCACAGTTTTAGTCCTAGTTGGGAGAAGTTGAGTTCAGTACAATGCAGGCTAGTTTTGCGTGTTTGTTGAATCAGAAGTCTGTGTGTATTTGGCCTTTTAGTTTATAGACGTGAATCTTAATTCTATATTTGGCTGCTAGAGTAGAGGAGTCTGAATGTATGTATTTAAATAGCTGGAAACCTAGCTGTAGATTAGGAAAATATGAAATAACTGTTGCTCAGAAATGTAATCAGTTAAGTTAGCTTCTTGTTTTTTAAAATATGCATTTGAAAGTTCAGGGATGGGTCTACCTAAATGCCCAAGTACCAGGTATTTAAAGAAGAAGTTATCACAATAGCCTAATTATTAGACATGTGCTTTGCCAAATACATAGTTTGGTGAGTTTCTATCTTCATTGAAAAAACACAGCTTTTGTTACAAAGAGATTTAGTAATGTGTTGCTGTTAATCCAGTCTGTCAGTGTGAGGACATCTTTTGTTGATTTGTTATTACCACAAATGCTGATGGGTTTAATCAGAGTAATAATACATCATTGGCATCTATTTTAAGTGCCATATGTGGCAGTTTATTTGGGAATTTGATGACGAAGGCAAAACAAATCAATAGAGAGGTAAGAATGAAGCATTGTGGGACAGTCATGTAATGGGGAAACTCGGGAGGTGAAGAAGCAACAGCAACTCTGAAAAGTGTTTTGAAGATGATGTCTTGGAACCAGAAGGAAGCATCTGGACTGATATCTGATCAGCCATGTGGTTTATCAGAACCCCATGATCTATGAAGTCTGCTACCTTTGTGAGGTCTATAAACACCAGTGCCAGTGAGATGACCTTTCTCAGTGTTAAGTAATATCTTATCGGTTAGTGTCCAAAGGGCAGTTCATTGTTCTATGATCTGTCCAAAAGCCACGTTGCTTTAATGAAAGAAAATTGTGCTGTTTAGTATGTCAACTGGGTTGGATGCAAACAATTTTAGTTGTATTTTTCCTAGTGTCGGCAACACAAAAACACAATAGAATGAGATATGAAAATAAAGAAGCACCTACGTAACATTAACAAATGACCTAGAATAACTGTTATTTCTTTGTTTACAAAATCTTTGCTCATAGTCATTTCCTCTGTTCACACAAGGCATTTCATGGAACGGATGAAAGAATTATCACTAAAATTACAAGGTGTGTTAAACTGATATTATTCTATCCTATATAATCAAGACACCTGACATAAATATGTGTATACACTGAATTTTATAAACAACAATTACCTACAGAATGTGTTCTTTAACTTCCAAATGAATCCCCAAACTGACTTCTCACCCCCACCCATATCAATGACAAGGATAATGAGGTGTTATGGAAGTAATAGATATGAGTTTGATGAGGTCAGTAATGTGGTGATAGGCTGCATCCATGGGACTCAGTTTAATATCACATGTAAAAACTCTCTCCATATTCTTTAATAGCCTGATAAACTGATATAGTCACGTATTAGAATTTTCATTTTTATGTTAGCACAGTGACAAGTAACGTACTTGTATACTGAAAAAAAAGAACCAAAAAAAGAACACAGCCCAGCAATTCAGGACCTGCAACTAGCAGCAAATTGTTCCAAACCTGATAAAGTTACTAGCGGTAGCCAAAGATTCTTTAGGCAAACGATCTTTATTAAAACACACCAAATAATCCAAGCGCTTTCACTCGTGTACTTTTGGGCTTTCTCAAGGAAAATCTCTGAGCACCATGGTGCACCTCTTTAAATAGTTAATACAAGTCACATGATAAAATTAAATAATTGATTAATAAATAGCCATTGTACTTTAAAGAAACTTCTGCCTTTAACAAAGTGTTACATTTGATTTCAAATTCTCTGTTACGTCCAAGTTCACTGTCGCATTCCTTAGATATCTAGTTAAATGCGCTCAAACATGTATAAGCTGATTAAATACTTAAATAATATATCTTTAAATACTTATTTCATAGTTTAAATACGTTGAATACATAAAAAACTTCAAATTTCTTCTTTTAGTATAGAAGGTTCATGTTGATAAAATATGGTGAGTAAATATGAAATATATATTATAAATTATGTCTGTAATAAACTCTACGTTCATCTAAATGTTCCAATAGTCTAATGTTACTCATTTTAAACATACAGAGTTTAATAAACTGGTCTTTCTCATTGCTATGAACTTGAATGAATAAAAATCACGTCTAAAACCTTCACTAGCAGTATTCACTATAATAATTCTTAACTAATGTAAAATATATAAAGAATATAAAATATAATTAGGTTTAAAATGTTGAACCTTTTGTTCAAAGGGGGAAATGTGTGTATAAATGTGAGTTAAAAAAACTGTGTTATAATATGTCGTTAAAGGGAATAATGACTAAAACTATTATAACCTTGCTTTTCTCATTTTTAACACACTCATAATGTTAATGGAATCATTCAAGCCAGGAGTCTTTATAGAGTTTAATTTCAATTGCCAATATAATTCACGATACTCTAAAGTTGTCTCCCAGTTACCACCTCTAATGTCTTGTGTAATTTGCTCTAATACAAAAAACTTCACATCCATTTTTTCACACACCAGGGAATGTTTATAAAAGGCATTACTCTCTTTCTGTTTCATCACATCATTAAAATGTTCATATACTCTTCTCCTTATGTGTTGTTCAGTTTTTCCTATATAAAAACTGTCACAGGTTAAACATATCCCCACATATACTACCCCTTTCATAGCACACTTATAATATTTCCTGGCAGTAAAATTGAATTTCCTTTAGGGAATCCTAATCTGTTCCTGGTTAATCATGGCATGACATTGCTTACAATTACCGCATGGGTAGGTGCCAACTCTCCTTTTGTTTTTGTTGCTTTCTAAATTATGTTTAATTTCAAAAATCTCTTTCAAATTTTTATTTCTTTTCCTGACAAAATGTGGTCTTTCTGGAATTAAAGTTTTTATATCTTCATGATAACTAAGAATAGGCCAATATTTAAAAATAGTGTTTTCAATTTCTTCAGAATTCTTATTAAAAGTGTAAATAAAACTACTTTTACCTTCTGTTATGTTTTCACAGCTGGTCTGTCGATAATTGATGATACCTACTCCTAACAAAGGCGGGTACAACGTATCCCTTTTCTGACTAATATCCTGTACCAAATCTTCAAATAATTTATCTGGGTAGCCTTTTTCTAAAAAGAAGGTTTTCAGTATCTTCACTTCTTCATTAAAATCTTCTGGGATACTACACATTTGAGAAGCTCGAATTAATTGACCTTTAATAATACCCCTTTTTTGGAAGTGTGGATGTCCGCTGTTATAATGAAGGTAGGAATTAGAGAATGAGCTTTTTCTATATAATTTGGATTGAAAACACTGATTTTCATAATCTTTAATAATAGTTACATCCAAATAATGTAATTTGTTCTTGTCTATGTTATATGTGAATTTAAAAAATGCTGTTGTATTATTGATGTATTGCAAAAATTTCAAAAAACTCTCTTCGCTACCCTTCCAAAAAATACAAATGTCATCCAAAAACCTTCTATAATATAAAATGTCCTGGTGCCATTTACTCGAAAAAATGTATTTCTTTTCCCAGAAATACAACACTATATTTGCATATGAAGAGGCACAGGATGCCCCCATTGCCACACCCTTTCTCTGGCGATAAAATTCTCCATTGAAATGTATAAAATTATTCTCAAGGACAATCTCCATAAATTCTACTAGTAAATTAATAGTTGTGGCAGTTTGGACTATTTCTGTTGTTAAAATTTGATGAAACCATTCTAGTCCTATTTCATGTGAAATACCAGGGAAAAGATCTATCACATCCACTGTAACCATCAAAAGTTGGGGACAGAACATACTTTGATCCAATTCTCTCAAAAAGTCCCAAGAATCCTTACAAATATGGTCCACACTAACCACAAAAGATTTTAAAACGGTGTCAATGAATTTAGCCAAAGGTTCAGTAATACTACCAGATCCTGATACTATTGGTCTAAATTTAAGTGGTTCTAGGCCTTTGTGTGTCTTGGGAATACTGAAGATTTGAGCAATTCTTGGTTTATCTACATGTAAATAATTGTATAATTTTTCATTAATCGTGTTCTGTAACAAATGATCAAATAGTTGATAATTAATTTTAGCATAAGCAATGTTTATTTCATTCTTAGATACTAATTCGTATTGATCAGTGTCCTGTAACATGTTATGTATATAAGCCTCATAATCTGCCTTATACATTAGAACTGTCCCACCTCCTTTATCAGGTCTCATAACTCTGCATCCCTCCTGTCTTAGATGGTTGATTAACTCAACCTCTTTGTTACTTAAATTATTAGGGGTGTTGCTATGTTTCTGTCGTCCCATTCCCCTAATATCCTTTTCTACCAATTCCTCAAAAACTTTCAAGGTGGGGTGCATAGGTGGATTGAAGGTACTTTTTCTTGTGAGTCCAGTAGTCATACCTTTTTGTCCTTTCAAAAATATACTTAAATTCATTTGTCTCATAAACAATTTTAAATCAATTAGAATATCTGGTATAAAGACAGGCTTAAGCGGGACAAACTGAAAACCTTTTAAAAATAATTCAAAGAATTCTGAAGTGATTTGCATGTCAGTAAAATTGTAAATTGTGAAATTGTTACTTATAAAAACAATTTGCTTGGTTTCATTCAATGATGTCTCTAAATCTAAAGGTACTGTAGGTGAAAGGTTTAGTTCTGTAGTTAGCTCCATTTGTTGTTTTGATATCTCCGCCCCCCCCCCGGGGGGGGTACTGAAAATCCCTTGCTGATTGTTTTCTATCTTTCTCCGCTATCCTCTCACTTTGCCTTAGACCTTGAGCACATGTGTTCACTTGATTACTTTGAGTGTTACTTTCATTTTCATTAAAAAATACATTTTCAGTGTTAGTATGATTTTTGTTCCTATTATTAAACAATGGGAAAGCTCTACCCGCTCGGTATTCAGTTAGGTCACGATCTAATTTCCTGATTTTACGGTTCAATACTCTAAAACAGTGCTGATCTACTTTATCAAATGTTTAATCATACTCTCTTTTAAAACATATAAGTCTGTCATCTGTAATTAACAGACTATTCAATACATTTAATTCTTTTAATAATATATCCACTTTTTTCTCATAATCAGTAATCATAGACTTCAACATTTCCAAGCCTGCTTTGTTGAATATTTCACATAGTTCATCATACAACATAGAACTACATAGAGTACTTTGTGCTCCTACAGAAAGTATGCACGTTGCTGAAAAAACAAGTAAGGTACTCAAAAGAAATAAAATACTCCTCCCCCCTGAGTAAGCCTTGTTAATTGTAACCTCAATATCCACTTCAGCATTAAAAATACAGGTGATGCACAATAAAAATCTGCTGTTTCCCCACTGGAGCTAATGTGAGACGTCATTTTCAATAACAAAGAAGTTGGATGGTAATTCATCATCATCCAAGTAACTTACTTGATTCACATCCATTTGCAAACTGATTAATCTTGATCATTGTTATCCTTTCATTATCATTGTGCATTTATAAATGCAAACACATCACCTGAATATGCAACCATACTTGTCTGAACAAACAAGGTGTTTCCATCACAAGCTCATGGAACTTCCAACCTTGTAATATTGAATAATTTCCCACTCTGTCTACATTCACCAGTTGACTTATATAATTCCTAGACTTTAGCTAATTGAAGCTACATGCATGCTGTAACACAGGAAAATCAGTATTACTCTTTAACAGCAGACAGGTTCACATTTGGTTGAAGTTCGTACTGATGTTATTAACTACTCTTGACGTAATGACAGTATGTGCTGAGTGTATATAAACTCTTCTAAGCCTGTCTAATACTGCTTTGAATCACCTTTGTCTTAATTCTTGTACATCTTGGATGTAACTGCAGTTACTGCATAACTATAGAAATTCCCTTGTGGTCTGGTTCATTTCCCTGTTAAAATAAAGTAGAAGTTAAAAAGTGTTCATGCCTTCCATTGTTGCTTAGGCAGAAAATATCTTTTGTTTATTCTGGTAGGTCTTTTAATTAGATGGCCTCTTTGAAGAAGAGATAACACAAACCTGAGAGAGAATCATAGTTTCTTGCTCTTACTGAAATTGGAAAAACACAAACACAAGGCAGCTGAATAGAGCCACAATGGTAAAACAGCAAGCTAATACTGAAATTGGAAGAGCTGAACTGTCAGCTTTAGAACCTGCAGGCTCTGCTAAAATTTCTCCAGTGGATAAGAAAGTACAGTCTTTCTGGAAATGATTCTCTTTATGTGATGCAGAAGGAATTGCTGTAACAAGGAGAATATTTGTCTGCATTGGCCAGAAGAGAGCTATCAAAATCACCTTGGCCTTGTAAAGTCTGACTTTCTGAATCAACCTTATCATAAGAGGATACTAGAAAGAAAGTGTAAAGGACATCAGCTGGCCAAATGTGGGTCTGAATACAGAACAGGACAGAGAAAGAGGAGGAATGAGAGAAATTTTAAAGCCACTGGGTGTTGGTAAGAGATGCGAACAGGACACACAGCAAATTGCCTTATTTCCAGCAAGTCCTTCTGGGTACCTTTGAATTGAGGGGATGCTCTTGAGGTAATAACATATAATGGTTCATTCAGTTTGCCAGATATATGGCATTTTCCAGAATATGACTGGCAGTTATAAACACCCTTACTACATGATCAGTTTCCCGACTGCCATGGTCTCTCAGCACAACGGGTAGAAAGGAGTTCCCCCTTGCTTGATTGCTGAGGTGCCAATGGTCAAACAGAAAATGTTAAAATTAAGCAGTATACCAGTACAAACAAATAATGAAGCCAAAGAACCAAAAAAATTAAGATGGATATTACACACATTGTAATAGCAATTATATATATATAATATATAATATATATATATATATATATACACACACACACACACACACACACACACACACATATATATATATATATATATATATATAAAGAGAGAGAGAGACAGAAAAAAAGATATATATATATATATATATATATATATATATATATATATAGTATATAGATATAGGCACCTTTGGTGTGGAGTCTGCATGTCCTCCCTGCAGTCATGTGGGTTTCATCCAGGTGCCTCATTTCCTCCAACATTGCAAAGACATGCAGTAGGTGGATTGGACACTCTAAATTGGCCATAGGTGAGAGTGTGTGTGCAAGTGAGTGGCATGAATGAACTACCATGGCAGGGCTATCTACCCTGCAGAGTAAACCTTGCCTTAAGATATTTGTCACTGCTGAAGTGACACCCTGACCCAATGTGCAAAATGGGAAAAGGGGTTGAGGATGGATGGATATACACATATGTGAAAGATGCTTTTGTAAGCAACTATATAGATCATACAAGCCAATACAGTGTTTCAATGAAAATTAAAACAGGTAGGGGGTCAGGGTCAACACTTTAGCCTTAGCAGATTGGTCAGTGAAGACCAATATTTTATTAAAAATGATTTTTAAAACACTTATTGATTGAGGATATCCAGAAGATATGGTTAACAGTTTAGTAACAGGAATTTTAGAAAAGAGAAAGTACAGAGTTTGTTCCATTTTGAGATTTGTTTTTTTTTTAACAAATTATACTGACTACATGCATTACAGACAAAACCATTTTAAGGCATTTGCAGTCCCAGTTTGTAGGGACTCAATATCATTAAAAGGATAATTAAGGAAAACTAAAAGATCATTAAAGGTAATGGAGAACTGGCAGAAGGAGTAAAAGAATACCCTGTGTTCTCTTCTAAAAGGAGTATTGACTTAAAATAGTTATTTTCATCCTATTTCTGAACAAATTTAAAAGTAGGGACATACTATTTAATAGGTGCAAGGTGTGAAGATTTACTAATGGGGTTAATTCTGTTACATTGATTTACAATAACATATAAATGTTTTGTAAAAAGATTTTACACTTGCAGTAGTGCTGGAGTGGTTTATATTGCTAAGTATTTTGGCTCCCAAAGCATCTATGCTGGCAGAACCACTAGGATGCTCACTCAGCTGATGTATGAACACAACTTAGTTTTCGAAAACAAAGATGAAAGTAATGACTTGGCTAAGTACGCACTATAATTCAAGAATTAGAGGAAGTTTACATTTTTTGCAGTGGAACAAGTTATAAAAAACATAAGGGGAGGCAGCATTAATATCCAGCTGGAAAATAAAGAGTTAAAATGTCAACTGTTATTGAGGGCAGGATTGAACAATGCAATAAATATTTAAGTGTCTACTAATAACACATCAGTTTAAAGTATAACATGAAAATATTTTATATAAGAGTTTTAAGGTAACTTTTCTATTATTTATAGGAAGTCATTATTTGTAAAATACAGCAGATCAAGTATATGTCAGATGATATTTAAAGAAGGGTGCATCTGTATTCTGAAAAACTTCTGAGTTTTACCACAGTTTTCTTGTTTTGTGGTTGTATCAGTAATCCATTCAACCTTCAAGTCAATCGCTTTGGTAGAATTAAAGTTTTTATTCCTGCCAAACCTTGGCTTTGGTAGCTGTTATAGCAGCAAAATGAATATCAGTGCCACAAGCAATTTCTTTCAGGTTTCCCTATTTTGATCTCTCACAAGGAATGAGTTTCCCCTTGGACCAATCATCATTAATACCTTGTTTAGCAACACAAGCAAGCTTGAATCAGTCCATAGATTCATGAGATTTCTTTTCAGCAATTCATATCAGGTGGGATATGTGTTGCACTGTACATACGTGGAGTTAGCTCAGATATTCTGTGTACAAAACCTATTCTCTGCGTGAAGTCAACTAGTCATCTGTTTCCTTAGGTAAGGCTTATCTTTGCTCAAAAGTTACGAAACACTGTATCTCTCATTAATAGTCTAACTGTATCTCTTTATGCCATGAAAAACAAAACCATGTTGTTACACTAGGTCCAGATTAGTAAAATTATAAACAGTTAAATATCACTGTTGAGATCTTGCAATGAATGGAATGGGAAATAGGGATTTAAGCAGCATTATCGATGATGTCTAATTTTTGCCTAAAATGTACTATGTACATACCTTTCAACCTCTTAGTGCAGGAAATACGGACAGAGCTAAAAATAATGGGGCAACAAAGACCCAAAATAGGGAAAGATTTCAGATATAGCTCTTATAAAATTAGAAAGTTGGTAGAAAAATAGGTTTTGCATTTGCTTACATTTTTCTGAAGCATATGAAGTCTGAAACTCTGATGTCTCTCATTATTTAGTGACTTCAGTCCTCACTGATTTGTCAGAAAAACATGGATTTTATGAGGAAGAAAGTATCAGGTAAAAATCTAAACATTCTGTGAACATCTGGATAGTTGAGAAATATGTGTATTTTATAATTAATTTCATATTGTATTGTTGTTATTAGTCCAAATTCATAAGTGGACTTTATTAATGTTTTGAAATATATGTATTTTCCTTGCAACACAGTGCAGCATATGTATTTCAGAGGCTGGTGGTCTTTTTAAAAGATGTGATCATCAAATGAGTATATTTAAGCATGCGAAGGGGCTTACACCCTTACATAAAATGGTTCATTGTTTTAATTTTACTGGTTAGTCAGTTTTAAGGTTTTAATGTTAGTGATGTTGATTTTACTTGTGTCAGTATACAGACTCATAGGTGATTTCTATAAGGCTCACTCCTACAATTAGTCTCTGCTTCTGTGGCTTGCTTCTTGAATGGGACACTTAGCAGGATTTTTGCTTGGCAAATCAGCTGTCCATCAACAACTTTGCAAAGTGCAACAAAGTAGGCATAGTTTCTAAGTTCATCTCTCTTTTGGGGACAACCGTTGTCCAGTGTACATTCCCTTAGTGTGGATACCCTGCCCTTCTAGGTACTTTAAATGGATTTCTTTTTATCAGCCATGAAATAAATGGGTACTCGTTAAAGGTGAATCTGTTAGAAGAGGCCTATCTTCAGTAATGAACCCTGTGGCTGGGTATTCTACATATTTTGCCGTAGCTTCCTAGCTTTATGACTTAGTCTACAGTATGGCTTTGTTGAGCTTTTCACATTGTCTGAATACAGGAACAGCACTACTAAGGTACATTTCAAGACAGGGAAGAAGGTGACATTGTTCCACCTATTTGGCAGTTAGCACAGAGGACTAAAGCTCTGACTTGTTAATGAGCTGCTTCCTGTGCCAACAGTACAGGGTTTGAATCTTTCTACTTTATTTGTCTACTGCACAACCTTTAGTAAATCACTTAAACATTTAGTACTTCGGGGCAACTGGGAATTTTGGCTAGGCTCCTTAAAGGTCTCATGGACTACATGCCTAATAATATCCCAGAAATTTCATTTTACCTTCATTACCATGTCTTTTGAAATGTACATGGCAGCCTGCTACCTATTGTACAATCATTTTATGTATATACCATTTGTTGAACTCAGAAGGGAATAATATGGCAATGAAAAGTACAGTTGTGTACATTTACCATAAATGTAGATGCAAGTGTATTCACTGTTGCAGTCATTACATTTGGGTAATCCTGCTGGCAGGTTGCCCTCAGTCAGCCAGAATTCCAAAGTCCTGGGTCCTGCGTTGGCTGCTACCACCCCTTCCCTGACGTCAGGTCGTCAGGGGTATAAAAGATGCGTCTGACACCATTTTCTTTAGTTTTTCTTGCCCCAGATGTCAGGTGCCCCCTAAAATGGTAGACAAAATTTATATATATATATATATATATATATATATATATATATATATATATATATATATTTATCAACATGCACCAATGTAAACTTTACCTTTCTCTACAAGCAAATACACCACATAGGTTGTATAAATCAAAGAAGGAAAGATAGGCTCCATCAGAAGAAAGGGGGGATGGTGGGTGGGTAACCTGGACTGCAACAGTGAATACACTCGAACATCTACATTTATGGTAAGTGTACACAACTGTACTATGTTCTTCATGTTTCACTGTTGCAGTTATTATATTTGGGTAGAGTCCCAAAGCTATGGTTGAGAGCCTGGAGCTAAACAGTGTTAGGAACGGCTATGAGGCCCTGCAGAACTGCAGTGGCAAAGCCTGCCCTGGATTTAGAGTAGAGTGGCAGATGATAGTGCTTTGCAAATGTGTGCACTGAACTCCAAGTAGCAGCTTCTAAAATGTCATTGGTTGGTACTCCCCTGAGAAAGGCTGCTGAAGTGGCTGCAGCTCTGGTTGAATGTGGCCTAATGTTCTTGGGCACTGGCTTGTCATGGTGTAAGTAGCAGAAACAAATGCAGTGGCCTATCCACTTTGAAACAGTGTGCTTTGAGATAGCCTTTCCTTGTGATCCTGCAGCATATGCCACTAGTAATTGCTCTGTCTTTCTGAAAACTTTGGTTCTGTCCAAGTAGAATCTAAGTTGTCTGTGTACGTCCAAAGAATGCAGAATTCTCTCCCCCTTGTTCTGTGGATTTGGATAAAAAGTTGGTAGATGAATAGTTTGGTTAAGAGCCACAGTGGACACCAGGCATAAATGTTAGGTTTGTCCTCAGAGAGACCCTGTCTGGATAAACAAATGATAAAAGGTTCCACAGCCATGAGTGCCTGTAGCTCTGAAACTCATCTTGCAGAAGTTATTGCTAGGAGCAGAGCTATTTTCCAAGATAAAAACTTTATATCAGCAGTAGCAGCTGGCTCAGAAGGAGTCAGGGTGAGTTTTTCCAAGACATAGTTGAGGTCCCATGCAGGCATTGGTGATCTCCTTGGAGGCTTTAAATTTTTGTCTCCTCTGAGGTACTGCTTTAATAAGGGATGAGAAAAGATTGGTGGCTCTGTATTGTAATGAGCCGAAATGGCAGAGGCATGAATTTTAATAGATCAAAAAGATAGGCCTTTGTCCAGCATCTCAGTTAAGTATTGCAAAATCTGAGGAATATTTGGCACAGCTGTATCAGTTCCTTGTGCCTGGTTCCAAGCACAGAATCCCTTCCATTTTCCAGCGTAAGATTTTCTAGTACTAGGCCTTCTGGCTTCCAAAATGACATCCATCACAGCTTTACTGAGAGGTGTGTTTTGTATGACTACATTATCCGCCATGCTGCCAGTTTTAAAATCCTGATTTGGCTGTGCAGTATCTGATTGTTTTGCTGGGACAGTAGATGAGGTATTTGAGGTAAGGTCCAAGCTGGGCATTGAGACAAGTTCTTTAGTACTGGATACTGGTAATGGTGGGGCCAGTCTGGGGCAATTAGTATCATGTTTGGCTTCTCCTGTCTGACCTTTAGGAGTATCTTGGAGAGGAGAGGCAGAGGGGGGAAAGGCATATACTGATAGGTTTTTCCAGCTGAAAGATAGGGCGTCCACTTTCCATGCTTGTCTGTGATAAATTCTTGTGCAGAATCTTTTTAGTTGGTAGTTGTGAGGGGAGGCAAATAGATCTATGTCCGGGCATCCCCACTGCCTTGTTATCATGCTGAAGACATGTGGATTCAGCTGCCATTCATGGGGATCCATGAGGTTTCTGCTTAGTTCATCTGAAAGAGTATTTTTCCTTCCTGGCAGGAATTGTGCCTGCAGATGTACTTGGTAAGTCAATGCTGTGTCCCACAAAGTCATGGCTAGTCTGCAAAGGGGGTAAGAATGTGTGCCCCCCTGCTTGTTTATATACCACATGACTGTGGTATTGTCTGTCTTTATCAGTAGTTACCCTGGATGAAGTAGGTCCTTGAAGGTTGTCAGGGCATTTTAAACAGCTAGCATCTCTTTTTGATTGATATGTAGATGCATTTGGTTTGTGGCCCATGTGCCCTGAATGCATCTTCCAGCCATATGGGCCCCCCAGACATAATCTGATGCATCCATTGTGAGTGTCTGCCTGGCTGGGGGTAATGTGAATGGCTGTCCCTTGTTTTGGTGACAAGCCTTTGCCCACCATCAAAATAATTCCTGTTGCAGGCAGGGAATAAGAGTAATCATAGTTTCCAGGCTGTGGCAATGTTGAGTCCAAACACTTTTTAGGTACTTTTGTAGTTTCCTCATATGCAGTATTTCATATGGAATTTGTAGGATGCAGGATGCCATGAAGCCCAAAGCCTGCAGAATTTTTCTTGCACATAACTGGGCCTTTGTTGCCAACATTTTGAAATAAAAAGTCAGTTGCCTTTGTTTGTCTGGTGTGGGATAAGCCATCTGGGCAGTTGTATTTAAGCTTGCACCCAGGAATATTCTCTCTTGAGAGGGTACTAGTTTTGATTTCTTTTCATTGACTGTGTACTCTAGACATGTTAGAAGTCTTTTCACAAGTGCCAGATGCTGTAGAAGAATGTCCTTGTTCTCTGCTTGAATGAGACAGTCGTCCAAGTAAGGATATATTTGAATTCCTCTTTGTCTGAAAAATGCAATTACTGGTGCCAGGCACTTTGTAAAGACCCTGGGCGCAGTAGATAAGCCAAAGGGCAGTGCAGAGAATTGGTACTGCATTGAGCCAGCCTTGAATCTGCGGTATATTCTGCATATTTGTCTGACTGGGACATGCAGGTATGCCTCTTTTAGGTCTAAAGTCACAAGCCAAGCGTTCTTGCCCAGCATGGGCAGAAGCTGCTGCAAAGTTAACATCTTGAATTTTGGTATATCCAGGAATGTGTTCAGAATAGATAGGTGCAGTATTGGCCTCCAGGCCTTGTCCTTTCTGGGTACCAAGAACAGTCTTGAGTAAAATCCTTGTCCCCGCTCTTGCTCTGGTCCTTTTTGAATGGCCCCCATGTCCATGAGGGATGAGACTTGTTTTTGTGCCTCTGCCCATTGATTTTTTGGCAGATCTGGCCAGCCGTTTGTCTTTGGCAGGGTATGGAAATGGAACTTGTAGCCTTGGGACACGATATTTAGAGCCCACTTGCCCTGGGTTATGATGTGCCAATTTTGAGAAAAAAGTGCTAATTTTCCCCCTAATGGTGCTGCCAGGAGATAAGTGCTTGGTGCAGGCAGGGGGAAGTCATTGGGACTGTTTCCTGTATGGTTGAGATTTGTCTTCTCCAACTTTGGAGGTAGAGGCACCCCATTGCTTTGACCTGTATGAACCTTACGCCTGGGGTCTGCCTCTAGGGCGTCTGGGTCTGCCCCCTTTGAGGTCTGTCTGACACAGGAAAGGACCATTTCTTTGTTGGCCAGTGTCTACTAAACATAGGTGGCTGTACTTGTAAAAAACTTTGACAGTTTGCATAGATTTAGCTGTGTCCCCCATTTTCTTTAACACCTCTTCTGCCTTAACACCAAATAAAGTATCACGATGTAAAGATGCATCTAAAATTTAGCTTTGACATGATCAGGCAGATTTTGTTCCCTTAGCCAAGCATGCCTCCTAATTACAGAACCCGTAACTGCGGCTCTGCAGGAGACCTCCAAAGAACCAAAACCACATTGCAAAGTATGCTTTCCAACTTGTTCAGCTGCATGCAATAAATCCTGCATTTCCTTGTTTTCTGCAGATTCAGAGTTTAACATTTTCTGTTTAAGCAATGCCATGACATGTTGCTGATATTTGAGCATATGAAACTGACAGTTTAAGGCCCTTACAGCCAAGGTAGCAGATGTGTATACCTTTTTCCCCATCTATATAGAGCCCTAGAATCTCTGTCAGAGGGGGTAGGGTTTTTTGCAGCAGAAGCCTTTACCCCCTTGGGACCCTGTGAGATAGTTTCTGGGTCTGCAGCAGGGTTTTTAAAAAGGAATTTATGAGAGTCAGAAACCCTGTAATATCTGTCAGGCTTAACAGGAGCTGGAGGTAAGGAGTCAGGGGAAAGATTGGACTCCGAAAACACATCATCTACAATGTCTAACACAGGAGGAATGGTTAGTGGCCTGTGATGAGGTAGTAAAAGGAAATCCATGAGCCTCTTTTTAGATTCTGAAAAATCTTGGCTCTCCCAGTGGAAATGCTGCCTCATGGTATGCAAGGTTCCCCAAAAGAATAGTCCTCTGGAGGAGAAGCTGAAGGAATAGATTCTTCATCATCAGAATACTCATAGGGGGGAAGAGAATATTCCTGATCAGAAGAGGAATCCGAAGAAATGGAAACCTGGTGTGAAAATTCATAGTCAGTCTCTTGCCTAGGCCTCTTATCAGGAGGGGGATGGGAACCTCTGATCAAGGTAATCAAGTCTTCGGTCATTTGGAGCATATGTTTTTTGGGCATAGAGGCTTGACCACGTGGCTCTTGAGTTTGTTTCGTTGCTTTAGAAGGTGCTTTAGTCTTTGCCTTTGAAGCTGAAGTCAGTTTAACGTAAAGATGTTTAGGTGTGAATACACCCTCAGAAGCTGGTGCCTGCTCAGCAGCTCCAGACCCATCTGAAGGAACAGTATCCA